>NC_056733.1:1034973133-1035005633 GCF_019279795.1 Protopterus annectens
AAAAGAAAAGTCCAGTGTGTGTCCTAAACTGAGACAGAAGTCCAGGATAAAACAATACATAAAACAGAACCGCAATATTCAACAGTATCAGAGAATAGATCAAATCCTATAACTGTGCTCAGGGTTAGAAAAGCACTTAAGAAACCCAATCAGGTTTAGATTCTGTACACCCCAGAGATAATCAAGTCTTCATGATGCCAAACATTAAAGACTAAACAGAAATGGCATAACAGAATGTTCATAGGTTCATAGGTTCATAGGTAGGTACTAGGCTATCGGCCCTAGGGCCCATACAAGCCTAGCCAAAAAATGTACCCTGGCTTTCGCCACCCAAGAAAATTATTTTCCTATGCCCCTGTCGAGCAGAACCACAGAAGTGATCCCCGGGGTGAATTTCCCATTTCCCATCTAATCATCAAGATTTTTCTTGAAGAGTGCTAATGAGGAGCTCTGTTTGACATAGATAGATAGTCTGTTCCAGAGTATGGGAAGTCTCTGGGACAGGAATCTATCTCTCCAGCATGTTCTGTTTATTGTGGTGACAAGGTTAAGGTCCCTAGAGCGTGTAGCTCGGAGGGATTGGGATTTCTTTAAGTGGAGCATGTCCAGCAGGTCTGGGTTTGACATAGCTTTGTATGTTAGGCAGAGATTGCCCCTGAGTACGCGATATGCGATGGAGTAAAGCTGTAGTTTTTTGAGACGGTCTGCATAGGGCATCTGTTTGAGGCCAGTAATCCTCTTTGTGATATATTTCTGTGGTCTTTCCAGTTGTTGTAGATGTCTTGTGAGGTACATACCAAAAGGGGCGTTGTACTCTATAATGGGTCTAATGAGTGATGAGTAGAGGGGAACAATGACCTCTTTTTTCTGGATGAGAATCCTTTTGTGATGAGATGAGCCACGTAGAAAGATTTCCTGACCACTGTGGCGATGTGATTATCAAAGGAGAGACTACTGTCCACCTGTGTCCCAAGGTCTCTTATCACATTTGCGGCATTAAGTAGACTACCAGCTATGTGGTAGTTCATGGGTACAGAGTTTTTACCAAAGGGGATGACAATACACTTTTTGGCATTGAGCTTCAGGCCATGGCTTTGACACCAGGAATCTGTCTCAGTGAGGCCCTTTTGTAGTTTGTCCACATCGTTAGGAGTTGCGATTATGGCTCCTAGTTTGCAGTCATCTGCAAACTTTGTTAGCCAAAGACCTTCTGTGTTGGCCTGCACTTCAGAGAAGTAGATACCAAACAGGAGAGGACCCAGGACTGAATCCTGTGGTACTCCACTTGTCACTGGTCTGATGTCGGATTTGGAATCCGCTACTTTCACAGTGTGGGTTCTGTCCGTGAGCCAGTTGGCAACCCATCTTATGACATAGGGATTTATACCTAGTTTAGTGAGCTTATCTATAATTCCAGTGTGGGGGATGGTGTCGAAAGCCTTGGCGAGATCTAGATAAGCTGTGTGAACCATTTTACCATCATCTATGGCTTTGGTGACTGCTTCAAAGAAGTCAATCAGGTTTAGGAGACATGATCTGCCTTTTACAAATCCAAACTGAGTAGGGTCCAGAGTTTGGAGATTACCAATGTCTTTGTTTATGAGTTCCATGATGATACGTTCCATGGCCTTGCAGACCAGGCTAGTCAGGCTAATGGGGCGGTAGTTCCCAGGGTCCGTCGTGGCTCCCCCTTTGTGGAGTGGGATAACTGTTGTGGTGCGCCATTCAGTGGGCACAAAGCCTGAGGTGAGGCTATGATTGAACATGGTACTTAGGTAGGGTGTCAGTTCATTCTGTAGTTCGTGTAGAACGCAGCCTGGGATATTGTCAGGTCCCATGGATGCTGTGTTCTTGGCTTTGGAGAGTGTGTTTTTTACCTGTGCAGCCGTGATTATAGGAACTTTGCATTCTTCCGGTATAGAGATGGGCCCTCTAGGGGGTGAGAGGGGGGTAAAGTTAGCACTGAACCTATCTGCTAGGATGTTGGCAATATCAGTTGGTTCTGTATATTTAGTGCCATTATGCTGTAACTCAGAGCAGATCTGAGTGTTCCCATTTAGATTCTTGACATAGCTATAGAATTCTTTGTGGTTGTCTTTAGAGTCAGTGGCAATTTTGTTTTTGTAACTAGCTTTGGAGGATTTTATGAGGGATCTCAACTTCTTACTGAGGTTGACCAGGGAGTTCCTCCAGTCATGGGATTTTACACTTTTTTGCAACAGTTTCTTTCTTCTGTTGTAGAGTTTGTTTGTTCTGATAATAAATGTTGCACATAGCATGTTAGAACAGCATAGCAGTGAAACTTTGGAAACAAGAGTTAATATAAATGCTTATTACACTATTTATTAAGAATACTAGGAATTTTGTTTTCTAAAAAGGAGATGTAGGCTACACATAGTATAGCTCTAACACTTGGAATAATTTTACTGGGCAATATTGGTCAGTTCATGTTATTTGGCCCTTGTCCCTAACTCATGACAGTTGAAGTGAAGTACTTCAATTTTAATTTCATTCATTGCTGCATCTGTATTAAGAAGGCCATGTGGATTGTTAAATATGGTCCTGCGATGTATTATTTCATGGGAGAGAAATATTTGTCTGCTATTACAATGTAACACATTTTGTTATAATAAATGATTAATGTAGTGCAACTGGAAATAACATAAAATGCACTGTTAAGCATATTCCTGGCTTGGAAAATCTAACTTATGAGGAGAAGCTGAATCATCTGGCACTATAACCTATCAAGTAATGATTTAAAAGAGGTTTATCTAAAATGAACAGTAATAAATGTTAAGAAGAAAATATTCTGAAGGGTGGCCACAGTGGTGCAGCAGTTAGCGTTGCCACCTCACAGCGAGAAGTTCTCCCGTTCGATCTTCAGCTGGGGTGCCTTCTGTGCGGAGTCTGCATGTCCTCCCTATTGTTGCATGGGTTTCCTCCAGGTGCTCCGGTTTCCTCCGAAAGACATGCTATAGGTGGATTGGATACTCTAAATTGGCCCTAGGCGTAAGTACATATGTGTGCCTTCCATGGAAGGTTGGGCACCGAGCTGGTAACTTGACACTATAAAATCTCCACTGTCAATCATGAGTGGACAGGTGACCCACTGCGATTACCCCTGACCGGGAAAAGCCAAAAGAAGAAGAAAATAGTTTGAACAAAGTATTTTGAAGGCATTAAATGTAAAAATAAATTCAGATGAGGTCACACCACCATCTGGTGCCAAATCAATAACAGCACTTAAATATTATTTATTTATTTACATTTGTTTACCGGGAAATTCCAACTGGTCACAGGTCCACTTTCAGCAGAGGCCTGGGCCCGGGGAGAAAAGCTCCACACAAGCAAAGCAAGTAAAATCTGTAGTAAACATAAACACCAAGGATGTATGAAGAACCAACTGGGGTACATAAAAAGTAGCAATACACATTAAAAAGTAATAATACATTTAGCAGTGGCATTGTAAACATAAGATGATATAGAATGCTCAGTATTATAATATGTTGATAAGTATGTTTAGATAGAATAAATAATTACACCTTCTAAACTATTTAAATTGACAGTTATAGTTAAGTACACTAACAGACATATAGCTGACATACATGATATGGTGATGTAAGCAGGAAGGGCTTGAGGAAAAAAATCAGAGGGAGATGAAAAGAAAGGGGGGATATATAATGGTCTGATTTTGGGAGGCAGGGTGGGTAAGGGAGGGGAGGAGAGGAGGTGAGGAGAGGAACATAAGTGAGCTTAGAAAATATCGAAATCTCAGAAATGAAAGGATAAATATTAAATCTAATTTCTCACTTGAACCCAAGCAAGTCAGCATACTGTGCTGGTATCACTGCCATTGGACCAACAGGAACTTCTTGACAGATAGGTGTTGAGCTTTCCCTTAATTGCCTAATCCTTTCAATTAGAACACCTCCAGCCTGGTATTTAAGGTCAAACAGAACACACATAAGAAAAGAGAAAGCAAATCATCTGTTTAAGCACTCCTAGAAGAAGAGAAGTGAAAGGATTCATTAGCTCTCATTTCAGACTCGAACCACAGTCCTCTAGCATACCATGCTGGTGTTACTACCACTGGACCAAAAATAGCCTCTGCACATACAGGTGGTGAGTTTTCTCTTAGGAGCCTTATCCTTTCAGCATGGCGATTATGGTAAAATTCCAAACACACACACATATACACGCACGCGCGCACACACACACACACACACACACACACACACACACACACACACACACACACACACACACATAAAACCAGAGAGGAAAAAAGCCTCATTGGCAATCCATAACTTTTTTCTTTGGATCAAGAATCTGAAGCCACTCAGACTGCGTAGGTTTATTGCCTTTGACCCCCATTGCTGCAAAAGTAAAAATAACATTCTGATGTGTTAAGTTATGTTTATAAAGACCATATACAGCCCATTTTAGAACACAGATCTCATGCATAGTGAAATGCACTGCTACCAAGCATAAGAAGTCTGCCCAACATAGAATGTACTGCATGTAAATATAGCCACTTATTAAATTCCTTACATATATATTACATTATCTCTCTCTCTCTGTATCTATATAAATACATCTATATATAATACACATATATATATATATATATATATATATATGTGTGTGTGTGTGTGTGTGTGTGTGTGTGTGTGTGTGTGTGTGTGTGTGTGTGTGTGCGCGTGTGTGTGCATATGTGTGTGTATGTATCTCTCTCTCTCTCTCTATATATATATATATATATATATATATATAGAGAGAGAGAGATAAATAATATAGATTAATATATATAAACAATAAATACACATACACATATACACATATACTCATCTTGCATGTTATTACACACACGTGAAATTATTTAGTGCACCACTTAGTTTATTGGTCACTACTTCCTTGGAGCACTGTTCACTGAGAAAAAACTATGAAGGTAAATATTCACTGAGGTGGGGGTAAAAACGAACATAGTAAACTTTGTACTAGTCCCTACTTTTGCACACTCTCTGAATTAGTATGCATAGAGAAAGTGGTCTGTAGCCTAATGGAAGGTGTTTATGGAGGGGCCATTCCTGCTGTGAAAAAAGTTGCTTTCTGTTTTAGTGCTGGATTTGTTGACACATATCTACTTTTATGATAATAGTTAGTGAGATTGTTTACCAGTTGGGTTAAGTGGCTTTTTGTTATCCCCACTGCTGCATGACTCTACGTTAGTATATTCAGAAATGCTGAGGTACAGGAGGGGCATCAGCCTCCCACATAGGGTAGGTAGTGAGTTTCCCCACGTCACTCCTGCAAAAACAACTATACTTCTTTTTTTTTCTAGGTTTGATGGACTGGACTTTAATGTTTTTATTCATTATATTGAATCTCGATGCAAGTTGCATCACTGATTTTATATGGACTGTATACTTGCATGCAATTAAATCTATAGCTTTCTCTCTCTCTTTATATATATATATATATATATATATATATATATATATATATATATATATATATATATGGACAGTTTGGAGACAAAGCAAGAGGGACGAGATTGCGTTGGTTTGGACATGTGCTGAGGAGGGATGATGGGTATATTGGGCAAAAGATGCTATGGATGGAGCTGCCAGGTAAGAGGAAAAGAGGAAGGCCTAAGATAAGGTTTATGGATGTGGTGAGAGAGGACATGCAGGCGGTTGGTGTGACAGAGCAAGATGCAGAGGATAGGAAGGAATGGAAAGAGATGCTCCGCTGTGGTGACCCCTAACGGGAAAAGCCAAAAGATGATGATGATATATATATATATATATATATATATATATATATATATATGTATCTATGTCAGCATACTAAAGTTCTGAAACTTTGAAATTCATATGGCCGAGAAAATATGATCAAAGATTTGGAACTTCGAACATTAAAAAAATAAATTAAAAAAAATCTATTTTTAATGTTTTTGCACGGGAGCAAGCCCCCCTGCACCCCCCACACCCCATGCTAATTAAATATACCAACTCCAAGATCACAGTATTGTGGAAAAGGGTGAATTTCCCATTCTGCGCTGTACCGTTTGAAGTTTCAAAACTATGATCATATGGTCCTGGTCATATTGATAGATATTATATAAAGTAAAATATTTTCCCCAAAGCAATAATGTAAAAGAAAGTGTTTGTTTTTAATGCAAAGGTTGAAATAAGAAATGTTTGCTTTATGTTGTTTTCTAAAGTGCAGAAATGTGACATGCGAGGCTTGAACTGCAAAGTTAAAAATAGATATGGAAAGTGCAATGTCCCTAGCTCAGCAGCTAACTTAAACTGTCACAGTAAAATGGCATCCTGTTATGGCAAACTGGAGCATACAAAGAAGAAAGCTGTTATTTAATATTTTAAAAGGAAATAACAAGGACCTTTTGTGAGTCTCCAGGTGCAGAAATGAAAAAATAAAATACAGACACATCAACCAGTGCGAAGATGACATGGAACAAAAATCAGACATGCAAACCACAAAGACACTAAAAACAACACCTGCTGCTATCTAAAAGTGTATATAAGCTGGACATTGCTTGCTTTTCTTTAGAGCCATCTTGATCGAGTGTACATTAATCCTAAGCATGGTACAGTTCATGATATGCAAAGACTTTTTCCTAGCTATCAAAAATCAAAAAGTTGACAAAGCAGCTGAACAAAAAAATAGATAAAAAAACTGCTCAAGGCTTGGAAAATACGAAACCATGGAACAAGCTGACCAATTTAAGTTAGCTTTCCAGGTGGTCTAGGGTAAAAACGATGACCAAATGAAAGAACCAGAGGTGCAAAAATTGTTAATACATACCTTTCTGAAACAGGTAAAGGGAGTACCGGGTGACATTAGATATATTCATGAGTTAGGGTCTAAGAGCTTAGAAGAAGTGGTTCAAAACCCAGAAGAGGTAAGACAATGGGGGATGATGGAAAGTTATATACATACAATATCTTTTGTGTAGAGGGTGAACAAAGTGTTGATTTCATCTCTGGCAGTATTATTTCTCTGAGGATGCATCACACACACACACACACAAAATATTGTTGTTTATACATCTTCTAATATAATTTACCTTACTTATTTTGTTGTCCTTGTCCCACACAGTGTATTTATATGTATTTATACTGTTTACATAGTACATTTCTATGTAATTGCATTCCAAACTTCACTTTTCTGTATTAACTGAATTGTTATGTAATGCAAATTTAATTTCTTTCGATTTTAAACTATTTGGAACTGGAGCTTTTCTCCTCGGGTCTCCACTGAAAATGGGTCTCTGGCCCAGCTGGACTAACCTGGTTAACAAATGTCAATAAATAAATAAAATAAAATAAATAGTAATTGACTTTACTAACAGGGACTTGTGGACCACCAGTGAAGCTGACAGACCTAACACTGTCAAACAGTTTTCCTGTTTTGTGACAGATGTAGACAAGTACAAAAAAGACATTGACAAAGAACACTCAGTGACACAGGACAAGTGGGAAAAAAAAATTAAACAGCAATTTCAGCCCTTGTGGGCTACATCAAAGACAGACTGTGGTAAATTAGAAGTGCCTTGCAGTATAGGCAGTCCCAGTCATTACATTCCACCATTTCAGAAGCAATACACAATTCCCAAAGAGGTGGAAAAGGATATGAAAAGGTGTATAGAAGAATGGGAATGAGTAGGCATAATACAGAAAGGTCATAGTCCCACAAATTCACCAACTTGGCCAGTGAAAACGAAGGATGGAGGTTATAGACTACTTATTGATTTATGCAAAGTTAATCAATTCACGACCCCTCATGCATTGGTTCTGGGGGTGCCAGAATTAGCAGCAAGAATAAAACATCAAAGTAAATAGTTCAGAGTCATTGATTTACCTAATGGATTTTTTGCAATTCCTTTACAAAAGAAAGATTGGCAATGGTTTGCTTTTATCATTCGCAATCAACAGCATGTAATGACATGAGTGTCACAGGGATTTCAAAATAGCCATGTGATTTTTCACCAAGTTGCAGGGGAAATTTTTAAAACCCTTAGAGAGAGATGACAGTGTCATTCATTACACAGATGACATCCTCACTCAATCAGAAATGGTAGAACAGCATGAAAATCTTCTTAAAAAGTTCTACATACTCTAGAGTATGCAAGATTCAAAGTTAACAGTGAAAAGGTTCAGGTCTTTTCACAGGAAGTGAAGTTTTTGGGAACAATAGTTCATCCCACTGGCAGATCTCCTTGTAAGGAGAGGGTAAAAGGAATTTTGGAATTACCTCAGCCATTGACCATTTCAGAATTGCATAAATTCCTAGGGATTATGAACTATAACAGAGAGTTCATAGAAGATTATGCAGCGGCTGCTGTGCCCCTATATAAAACAGTGGCGGCTGGTGACTTCAAATCAAAGGGAGGCTGCAGGAGACAGCTGAATGGGTGGGGCAAATGATAAGGGGTGTGACCATCTAGAAAAGGATGGAGCTATGCTAAAAACTGCAAAAACTGGGTCTTTAATTAAATACGCCACACTGGCTGCCAAACCATCATTATGAGAGTCCAATCAAGACAAAATGAAGTGTAGAAGAAAAAAAAATATTTCAATGCATCAGCTACATGACAGCTTACTTAATATCTAGATTGAAACAAAAAGGTTGTGAGGCTTGACAAAATAAATTACTTTTTAAATACATTACTGGACTGCCAGTCAAAATCAAGTATAAAAAAATAAGCAGCACTCAACTCAAACCACTTCTCCTTGCACTGCAGTTATAATTATAATTTATATTCAATTTTATAAAAGTACCAAGTAACATGCTGAAAGTAGCAATCTCTGTGATACCCCCACTTCTAAAAATGTTTCTTATCCAAAAAAGACCTGCTGCCTAACAAAACTATCTACTTGTTTCATGGGGAAAACATAATCAAAGTAAAAAATGAACAGCAAACAAGAAACAAACTCAAGATAAATTGATTAAATGGATTACTGACAGGTTATGGACCACACATGATACATTGCATTTTGTTTAGTTTACATGGACGTGTAAAGCCTGCAAAGATGACTGCAAGTTTCCAACAGATGTAATGAGGTTCTGAAAATACTGTAATCCTGTTCTTTATTAGAAATACTACCAAATGCATTTCAATACCCAAGGCTTATATGCTGTCTACTTATGTAAATATTCTCTGCATGGCAACAAGAAAAAGGCTTTCAATATCAGTAATTCTTTAACAGTATGCTTATTAGAGCTTACTTGCATCTTACAATCTCAGACAAGCTTACCTGATGGTCATTAAAGCATTGCTAGTTAAACACAGACCAACAGGTACTGCAACAGCATGCATTTTCTGAATAAGAAGCATAAATCAACAGTATAAAAATATGACTGTTATATCCTGGTAAATAAGGAGACCACATGGTTCTGGAGTTGTAAGGCCTTTCTTTATTAAGAGCCTTCAGGTGCGCACCCATGCTACATGTTCACAACTTCGCCATCGCCATACATACACCGGAAACAACCAGTTACCAGAGAAATACAGAACCAACACTACCTGTTGCTAATTCCCCAGAGCGCCCCTACAGTACAATAACAGCATTACTTGCCCGATACTACATTCCTCCCCTTTTAAGCATTGAATACGCTTCCTTACATAAGAAAAAACAAGGGAGCAAGCCAAAACAATCCATCTAGTACTTAATTCCTAAATATCCGGCTAGTATTAAACAGTTACCCTGCAATCGAATTAGGTTGCTCTTTTAAACTAGACATGCAATTGTTACATTGATAGTCCTTCAAGTAACTAGGTTTAACCAGTGCCCGCTTAGAACGGCGCAATGGTACCACCCTGGGTGACTCCGGTGTCACAGTTACCACCTCTGGTACCGGTGTATCCATCCCTGGAACAGTTGGATCCTTGGGAACCTCTCCTTCTGAGTCCCGGCGGTCTCCCTCGGCCCCCAAGATCGGAGATCCTCCTGCCGCTGCGAGCCCTTCTCCCGAAACTAACGGCATTTCCGGGGCTTGCAGTTCCATGGAGTCCTTCTCCTGCGCACTCCGCAGAATCTGGTCCACATGTCTCCTCACTACTAAACCTCCATTCAACCTCACCTGGTACGACAGGGGACCCGTGCTCTTGACAATAAACCCTGGAATCCATTTAGGTCCATAACTGAAGTTTCGCGTCATCACTGCATCTCCCTCCAGGAAACTTCTCTCTCTCCGTCGTCGATCATGATGTTCTTTTTGCCTCCACTGTATCCTCTCTACCTTAGCTCGGATGTTTGGATGCACCAGATCCAACGTGGATCTTAATCTCCGTCCTTGCAACATCTCGGCAGGGGACAATCCCGTGGTAGACTGGGGTGTAATGCGGTAGTTGAATAACACCCTTGATACTTTGGCTGCCATACTTCCGTCTCCAGCCTTTTTCATCATCGCTTTAAAGGTCTGGACAGCCCTTTCAGCACAGCCATTTGAAGCCGCATGGTATGGTGCTGATGTGACATGTACAATGCCATTTTTTTCCAGGAACCCCTTGAACTCTTCACTCATGAAACATGACGCATTATCTGATACAATAGTCTCGGGTAATCCTTGACTACTGAAACTCTTTCTCAGGCAGTCAATGGTAGTGGTAGAAGTGGGTGTTTTGACTGGGTAGGCATCCATCCATTTAGAATGAGCATCCATTATTATCATAAACAATGCCCCCATAAAAGGTCCTGCATAGTCTATATGAAGTCTCTGCCAAGGTCTACTCGGCCACTCCCATGGGTGTAGTGGTGCCATCATAGGTAAGTTGCGATGCTGCTGACAAGTTTTACACTCTTTCACAGCGACTTCAATGTCGTGGTCCAACTTTGGCCACCAAAAATAACTTTGTGCTAAGGCCTTCATTCGGGTGATGCCCACATGACCTTGATGCAGCTGTTGTAAAAGTGCACGTCTTCCTGGGGGCGGAATTATCACTCGTGCCCCCCACAACACGCATCCATCTTGCACACTCAGCTCTGTTTTCCTCACCTCATAAGGCCTGAAAACTGGATCAGGGTGTTGTGTTGTCCAGCCTTGCTGGACCCATTGAAACACTCGAGCCAACAATGGGTCTTTGCGTGTCCATTCGTTCAATTCTTTCGCTGACACCAACGTGATGTCCTCCATCATCAACACTCGGTCCTCCATTTCCTCTCGCTAGGGAGGCCCCGGTAGCGGCAGACGGCTCAACGCGTCCGCATTGCTATGGTGTTTCCCAGGCTTATAAACAATCTCATATTCATAAGCTCTTAATGTTACAGCCCATCTCTGAATTCGGGGAGAAACCATCTGAGGCACGGCCTTCATCTCGTTGAACAGTGACAACAAAGGCTTATGATCGGTGCACACAGTAAACTTCCTGCCATAGAGGTATTTGTGGAACCTCTTAATTCCAAACATTACAGCCAACCCCTCTTTGTCGAGCTGGGAATAGTTTGACTCTGCTGGTGTTAAAGTTCGTGACATGAACCCAATGGGTCTTTCTTGTCCATCTGGCATCCGGTGTGCCAACACGGCCCCTAACCCATACGGTGAGGCATCACATGACAAAATTAAGTCCTTGTGACTATTGTAGTGCACCAAAACCTCTGAAGACTGCATTAGTTCCTTGGACTGCTCAAACGCTTTGTCTTGTTCCTCCTGCCACATCCACAGGGTGTCCTTCCTTAACAGTTTATGTAAAGGAGCTAACAGCGTTGACAGATTTGGTAGGAACCTGTTATAATAGTTGAGTAAGCCTAAATAAGCCTTTAGCTTTGTAACATTTGTGGGTGCAGGTGCCTCTTGGATGGCTTTTACCTTGTCTGGCAGGGGGTGTAGGCCCGAGGCATCCACCTTGTACCCCAGGAACTCTGCTTCCTTTACCATGAAAGCACATTTACTCCTCTTCACCCGTAAACCAGCCTCTCGCAGTCGACTTAGCACCTCGTTCAGAGTCTCCAGATGCTCGCCATTGTTCCTCCCTGTCAACAGGATGTCATCCAGATACACAGCCACCTTCGGAATTCCTGCCACCAGTCCCTCCATTATTCTCTGGAAAATAGCTGGACTAGAGGAAACCCCAAAGGGTAAACGATTGACTTGGAACAGTCCTTTGTGTGTGTTAAGGGTGACATATGCCTTTGACCCTTCTTCCAGAACTACTTGTTGATATGCCTGACTGAGGTCCAGTTTACTAAACTTTTCACCTCCCGACAGCTTTTCAAATACATCCTCCACCTTGGGTAATGGATACTGCTCCAGCTTCGAAACTTGGTTCACTGTTAACTTGTAGTCACCACATATGCGTACAGTATTATCTGGCTTTAATACTGGAACAATTGGTGCTGCCCATTCCGAAAACTTCACTGGTTCAATTATACCTTGCTTGGTGAGTCGTTCCAACTCAGTCTCCACTTTCTTCTTCATTGCATATGGTACGGGTCGAGGTTTGTAAAATCTTGGCGTTGCGTTTTCTTTAACGTGTATCTTTGCTGGTGGACCCCTCCAGGTCCCCAGTTCCTCTTTGAACACTTCTTTATTGTTCTCCAGCACATCTTGCAAGGCCAGCCCCTGCTGTTCTACTTTATGGAGCTGTAGACAACCCATTTCCAGCTCCTTTAGCCACGCCCGGCCTAACAGGTTTGGTCCCTTACCTGCTACCACCATGACTGGCAACTGTTTGACTTTATCTTTATGTTTTACAGTTACTTTGGCCATTCCCAGTGTGGGAACTGTTTCACCGGTATATGTTTTCAAAGTCACTGAACAGTCCAGCAGCTTCTGAGCTTCTTTTAGCCATAACTTTCCATACTCAGCCTTGGACAGAACTGTCACACTACATCCGGTATCCACTTCAAACTGCACCATTTTACCATTTAAGTCCAACTGGGTTGTGATGGGATCAACTCTTTCCCACCTTGCCTCTTCCAGGTTAAACATAGTAAACACTTCCTCATCTTCCCTGGTGTTTTTATTTGTACCTTCATGCATGTGGTGTGCATACTGCCGTTTTATTTTTCGGTTTCCCTTTCTGTCCATCATACTGCTCTTGTCCTCTCCCTTTCTCGGCTGGTCCCTAGAGGGCGTTGAGCGGCACATTTTTTTCACATGGACCTTTTTTCCACAAGCATGACATTTTTCATTTAAGAAACGACAGTTCCTTGACAGATGTGCTCCGCCACACCTGTAACAGGCATACTGACCAGACTTCCCTGGTGTTTTATGCTCCCCGACCACTTTATGCACTGGCAGTGGGGTAGCACCCCTGCTCCCCACCCCTTCGATGGTTCTTGGTTGTAAATCGCGAATGTCTTTATTCGCCGTCTCTATGGCCTGTGCCAAATTCAAGGCCTTTTCAAACGACAACTCAGGCTCCGCTAACAATCTGCGTTGTATGCGGTCATCTGCAATGCCACATACGAGCCTATCTCGTAGCATTTCTGTCAGTCTGTCCCCATAATTACAGTGTTGCGCCAGTTCCCTCAGCACTGCGACATACTCCGTTACCGTTTCATTAGCCATTCTAGTCCTTGAATTTAACTTGAACCTTTGGACTATTGCACTCGGCTTCGGGTTATAATGTGACTGAAACAAGCTCGTCAACTCCGTGAACGATTTATCCCCCGGTTTATCAGGACTCAATAAGTTCCTCATCAGACTGTACGTCTTGCTGCCCACCGAGCTCAGCAATATGGCTCGCTTCCGGCCCGCATCCAGTATCTGGTTTGCTTCAAAAAAATGTTCCAACACTTCACAATACTCCTCCCAGGTCTGGGTCTGACAGTCGTATGCAACCAGCGACCCCAACATGGAACCAGACATAACCCCGGCAGGCCCAGTCTCTTCGTCGTCCGACATTAACTGCACCCCGCCATTTTCACTCGCAGCGGACTCGGAGGCATCCCATCCTCGTCGCCAATATGTTATATCCTGGTAAATAAGGAGACCACACGGTTCTGGAGTTGTAAGGCCTTTCTTTATTAAGAGCCTTCAGGTGCGCACCCATGCTACATGTTCACAACTTCGCCATCGCCATACATACACCGGAAACAACCAGTTACCAGAGAAATACAGAACCAACACTACCTGTTGCTAATTCCCCAGAGCGCCCCTACAGTACAATAACAGCATTACTTGCCCGATACTACAATGACAGAAAACCAGAACATTCTGCAAAATCAAGGATGGATGAAAAGTCACTGTAGTACTTGTGCCTACCTTGGATGGGGGGATACTTGCACACTTACACTGCATAACTGCTCCTTGCCTTGCTTGGACACATCCAGAGTCACTACATGGGGGAGTGGGGTACAACAAGTATGTCACAATTTGAAATGTCTCTGGCTGACGGTGATGGCCCTGACATATTTGTCATACCTCTCAACCTCAGAGCACGAAATCTGGACAAAACCATAAATAGAAGTGGGACAAAGGTCCAAAAATAAGCACAATTTTAAACATTGCTCTTATATTATAATTATAAACTTAGAAATATAATTAAAAAGATAACAGAATAGTAGATCTTGCATTAGTATGAATTTTCTGAAGGGTATAAAATCTGAAACTCAAATGTCTGTAATTATTTTTTAACTTCAATCTTTAATGATTTGCCACTAATTTGCCAGAAAACCACAACTTTATGAAAAACGGACCAAAAATGTGATGCAAAAATATAAACTAGCCACACAATACAGCTGGGAACCTGTCAAAGAAAGAACCTGTCAAAGAAGGGACACTTTTTTAACATTAGTACTGACATGGTGTAATACAGGGCTCTGTACTGAGACTTCTCCTGTTCAGAACATACTACTGTGAAGTCAAGGCTAATGTAGTTGGCCTTTGGCTGACTAAGTTTGCTGATGTCTGTAAGTTGGGGGCAATCATTGAATCCCCTAATACAGAGCAAATCTAAGCAATAAAAGAGTAATGCGTAGCTTCTGAGCAGTATTTTTCCACTCCCCAAACTGTGATGCAAGATATTTAGATTTTTTTTTTGCTAAAGTGTATGCTGAACTGTATGCATGCAGCTATTGGCTGAAATAAAAATATTTAATTTTTATTTATCTTTAATGTCCCGCTAGTTTCTGGGAGTTACAGCTTTGCAATATCATGTTTGCAATGTGAAAAATAAAACCATGAAAGAAACAATTTAAAAAAAATAGAAAACTGGAAATGGCTATAACTGTAGGCATAGTGACTCCAGTTAAACGAGCCCCAAATCAAAAGCTATAATCAAAGACCTCTGTGATGTAACTGTTTCAGCTTTTACTGTGACTTTTATGACAGTGCTTGGATTCATTTTAAACTTAGAACACCAAACCAGTTACCTGCATGTAGTTACAGAGGTCAGTAATCATAATGTAATAATCCCTGGCACATAAAAGTGAATGGGCTATGCAATAAATTGTTCATTCATGAATCTTATACCCTTTCCGGATAGAGAATATTTCACTGAATATGAGGTGTACTACTGTGTACACAGATTATGATCCAAATTCTACAGTGATAAAAATGACTATATTCATTACTAAACAGTCTGATAATTAAAAGAACATTAGCAAATGGGCACTGTAACTGCATTTCAAATATTTAGCAGGTCTACCATTTACTCTTTGACTGAAACACGGATAAAATGATAAATGACTTTATGTCCCTGAAGTATTTAGTAGGGAACTGGAAATTCAGACAGAGCCTGATGTTAGTTACTAGTCTGGTGGACTGCAGGGTTAAAACCAATTAAAGTTTTTTTTTTTTTTTTTAATAACAAAACTGTCTTTGTTAGTTAAAATTCACAGAAGTTTAGAAACGCAGTAAGTCAGTGGTCCAGGTTTGCAGACTGATCAATGCACTAGAGGCCGCAGTCTGGACTTAAATTAAGAGCTTATTGATGCTAGTTTTATAGTCTGGAACCAGTATAAAGCATTTGACAGTGTTTGACCTATAAGTCCAGCTGAGATTAATTAAAGAAGAGTGTCATTTAGGTAACATTTTCCTTCTAAAAACAATAGGTGGCAATTATTTCTCAGCTCACTCTCATAGCCGGCCTTAGGCATAGGCCAACTAGGCGGCCGCCTAGGATGCCAGTCTAGCAAGGGCACTTTTCTAGTATTTATTTGATGTAGTTAGACCAGGATGAGGGCACCAGATAGTGTGGTGGGGGCGCCGTGGAGCCCTTTTGCCTAGGGCACCAGTTGACCTAAGGCCGCTGCTGCACTCAGTGATGTTTCCTAGAAAGCATATGCGAGTATTGGCTTTAAGAAGAGCATGATTTTTCTTTTGATTCTTAATTTCTTTAAAGCTGTCAGCTTCACCACAATCTGGTACACTCAGACTAGTCAGCTTCACCACAATCTGGTACACTCAAACTAGTCAGCTTCACCACAATCTGGTACACTCAGACTAGTCAGCTTCACCACAATATGGTACACTCAGACTAGTCAGCTTCACCACAATCTGGTACACTCAGACTAGTCAGCTTCATCACAATCTGGTACACTCAGACTAGTCAGCTTCACCACAATCTGGTACACTCAGACTAGTCAGCTTCACCACAATCTGGTACACTCAGACTAGTTTACTAGTAATACTGCCAGTACCAGCAAATAAAGATGCTGAATTGTAGGTTAGACCAAAGTCAAAATGAATATGATGCAATCATAAAAAATCATTTTTAAAATATAGATACAGTTTCGTTAAACATTAAGGGTTCACATTAATAAAAGGAAACCACACATCAGCAGGTAGTTATGACTTGATGCTTATGACAAAATGTAGCTGGCACACCAAGATGTTTCACAAGCTATATTAACAAAGGCTGTTTATTTTGTTGCTGCGCAGAACAAGGGCTGTTGGATACAGAGTGATTAAGGCACTTTTAAGCAGTTGTAAGTGGGTTTGCGCAGAGGTAAGCACTGCTAACATCCGGTTACAGTTTCTTATACTCAGTTAGCTTCTTAATTTATTTCACTTGATTGTAAGTACCATTACAGTTATAAAAAAGACCTACCTAATGTAACCATTAAAATTATTAACCACATCAAATTATTAGAAGCATTGTAGGAAATAACCTGAAATTCAAGATAAGAAGCTGGGAATATCATTGCCTTAAATCCAAGCTGTAAGACAGACAGACTTGATCATGATTAAAAATAAATTCATAGCAACTCTAGTAAAATAAATCCAAAAGAGGAAAAGTGCTCAAACCACACATTTGGTTTACAATTCTAGTAAAATATCATATAGGAGGCAGTAGATAAAATGAAATGCATTATAAAAAAACAGAAATGTGGGTAAACAGTTGCAGTAAACAGGCAAATGAATGCCCACATGTTTTTTTACATTAGACTCCACTCCACTCCTCCATACTTCGATAATACTGTAAAAAAAAATTACATTCACAAGCCGAGTCCTGCACCTCCCTCAGTTTAATAACTTGATTTGATGACAGCAGCTACTCGTAAGCAAGCCAACAAGGTAAAGGGCAGATGCAAGCCGAAAAAAAACAAAGATAAAGAACCAATTTCAAGACAAGTTGTGAAACTTTCACCAACGATAGTCGAGTGACGAGTGCGTAGCAGAAGTAATCCAAGTAAGTAGTGTGCTACAGCTACAGGCTACTGATTATTTCTCGCTCTCTTTTTTTGAGAAAAGAGCAAGAAGCAATCCAGCCATCCACGTCACATACGTACCTGCGGACGTGGCAGTCCGAACCCCCTTCTACTTACTGTGCGGTTAAAACCCGCATAGACTTTTGGGCATCACACTGATGCCTTCTCTCATATGCGAACTGCTTGTAAAGCAGTCAGAAATGTTGGTTTGCTAATTAAAATAAATAAATTTAAAAAAATGGAACTCGAAGAGCATGCTCAGTCGGTTGGACAAGCGTACAGCACAATACATCAAGTTGTAAAAAAAAAATAATACATGTGTTTTGTTTTTTTTATTCACATGTAAATGTCCAAAACTTGAATCTTTTTGCTGGGAGGGCTGCAGTCCTGCAGTCCAATGGCACGAACTGCCACTGATATAAACTGTTAGTGGATCAAAAGGAGGAACCACTTTTGAAATGGGGATGGAAGGGGGAAGAGGCTGTTGAACTCCTAACGAAAAAATTGTCACAGGCCACTGAACTAGTAGCACAGTGCAAAACAACAAAGCCAGTCCAATAATGTAGTTCAATTCTCTAGCGCCTCGTCCACAGTAAGCCTTCAAGGAGTAACACATGACACAATTGCAAAAGTTTATATAGCATTAACTATTAACTTCAATCAAACAATTAAACAATTAATTCATTAAAATTAATAAAATACATTACAAACAGAATTAAAGTGCATTTACAACAGAATTAAAGTGCATTTCCAACAAAATTAAATAATACTTTTCCAACAGCACTCTGTATTCAAGCCCTTGGGAATTAAAGTTTCATACTTTAGAATAAAGATAGTTTCTTTCTTTAAAAGAGCATTCTTAATCAAATTATCATTTAATTCATTCACAAAAAGCTGTTCTAAAATGGTTGCTGTTAACGTATCACATTTTCCCTCATGATATTCATAAAAATGTTGAGCCAAAAGACTTTCTAATTTTTTTACCCTAATATCTCTCAAATGCTCCACTGAACTAGTAGCACCTGACAATAAGCAACGTTTCATCTTACAGGCGGCTGCAGGAAATGAGATCATTTTGGCTGTTCTCCTGCAATACTGGCCTCAGGAAAATGAGGGCAAGGTAGAAAGGACACTCGGACCAATGACTTTCTGCAGCCAGAAGTTAATCCCAGTTAAGAAGCGGTATCACCCATGCATTCAACAACTGCTGGCCATTTACTGGGGAATCAAACGGACAAAATACTTTGCAACCTTTTCAAAAATAATTGTGCAGACACCACATCAGTCTATTAAGATTCTACTAAATTCCACAGAAATGAATAAAATCACAGAAGGGGTGAGTCAGACCATTTTTGCAAAATGGATGAATCTATTCAGTAACAAGAATGTACAAATACAGACGGGGACATTATCTTTCAGATCTTATCAGTTATTATGGGAAAACCCATAATTGTGTTCAGAGTTTAAAATGCCCAGAAGTCTCACCTTTAAATGCACATTTCCAATGTAGTTTACCCAGAGTCTATGCAGATGGGGGCGAGATTTTGGAAAGATTGGAAATATTTGGCAGGATATGCGGTAATTCCAGGAGGTGGACAAAAGCCTATTATGAAGAAATTGCCAGGTTATATGTCAGCTCAAAGGGCAATATTTGAAGAAGTAAAATATGTCCACATCCCGACCCCACACCCAGCCCAGAAAACCACAGTGAAAAACTTCTCAAAAGCGAACTTCTCACTTCTCAAAACCGAAGTGGAATCCTTCAAGGCCCCAGGGCCAGTGGAAACTACAGCCCAAACTGCAGAATCCTATATAAATGCATTCTACGGACATCTCCAGGAATGCATGGATCATGCTATCCCAAACAAAACCAAGACCCAATCATCCAAAGGCAGGCGTCCAGTCTGGTGGACTCCTGCCATAAATAAACTGTACAACAGAAGGAGGAAGCTACTACATGATAGAGCAAAATCCCTAATAGGGAAGGCATCTCTGATCAGTACTAGCAAAAATTACGATCCCTCATAAAATCCTCCAAGGCCAGCTTTGAGAGAAAAATTGCACAGGACACCAAAGACAATCATAAGGCTTTTTTCAGTTATGTTAGAAACCTGGGATGCAACTCCCAGACTTGTTCTGAGTTTATTCTAAATGACAAAAATACACTGAACCCACAGACATCGCCAATATCCTGGCAGACAGGTTCAGTGCAAACTTCTCCACCCCCTCCCCCCAAAAAGAGCAAGTATCTACCCCGGCAGAGGGCTGCCTCCCAAACATCTCTGATGCTCAGGTGAAGGCTGCCCTCTCCAAAGCAAAAAACACTGCTTCCATGGGACCAGATGGCGTCCCAGGTTGTGTCCTACATAAACTACAAGAGGAACTAATCCCTCAAATAAAACAGCTATACAATCTCAGCCTCACTACAGGATATGTGCCCACAGAATGGCGTACAGCAACAGTGGTCCCACTCCACAAAGGTGGAGCCTCTACGGACCCTGGAAACTATCGCCCCATAAGCCTGACTAGCTTAGTCTGCAAGGCTATGGAGAGGATCATCATGGAGCTCATAAACAAAGACATTGGGGACCTACAGACACTAGATCCTACCCAGTTCGGCTTTGTCAAGGGCAGATCCTGCCTTTTGATCCTGGTTGACTTCTTTGAAACAGTCACCAAAGCCATAGATGAAGGGAAGGTAGTCCACACAGCCTATCTGGACCTTGCAAAGGCATTTGACACAATACCCCACTCGGGAATCATAGATAAGCTATCCAGCTTAAATATAAACCCCTATGTCACAAGATGGGTCGCAAACTGGCTCAAAGACAGAACCCACAGAGTGAGAGTTGCTGGAGCCATGTCAGACTCGAAACCGGTCACAAGTGACGTCCCACAGGGTTCTGTCCTGGGACCACTCTTGTTCGGTATATACTTTTCCGAGGTACAGGCAAATGTGGGAGGACTATGGCTCACCAAGTTCGCAGACGACTGCAAACTGGGCGCCATAATCAACTCTCCAGCTGACACAAACATCCTTCAAAAAGGTCTCACAGAGACAGATAAATGGTGCCAGCACCATGGTTTAAAGCTAAATGCCAAAAAATGTATATTCATACCCTTTGGCAAAAACATTGTGCCCACAAATTACCACATAGGCAGAAACCCATTAAGTACAGAGAAAGTTATTAGGGACCTGGGGACCCAAGTTGATAGCAATCTCTCCTTTGAAAACCACATTGCCAAAGTGGTTAGAAAGACCTTCTACATAGCCCACCTCATCATGAAGGGTTTCACATCTAGATCAAGAGAGGTAATCGTGCCCCTTTATTCATCCCTCATCAGGCCCATCATAGAATACAATGCCCCTTTTGGGATGTACCTTACCTGACACCTGCAGCAATTAGAAAGACCCCAAAAGTATCTCACCAAGAGGATCAAGGGTCTCAAACAGATGCCATATGCTGCTCGGTTAAAAAAACTCCAGCTCTACTCAGTTGCATACCGCCTACTTCGAGGCGATCTATGCCTGACATACAAAGCTATGTCAAATCCAGAATTAAAGGACATGCTCCACCTCAGTAAATCTAAATCCTATAGAGCCACACGCTCGAGGGACATGAACCTCAGCACAGAAATAAATAGAACTTGCTGGAGGGACAGGTTCATAACCCAGAGGCTCCCTTCGCTCTGGAATAGAATTCCAGTTCATGTGAGGCAGAGCACCTCACTGAATCTCTTCAAGAAGAATCTCGATAGGTGGATGGGGGATCGTAGATTTGTCCCAGGGATTACTCCCGTGTCACTATTAGACAGAGGCACAGTAAACTAAACCTTAAAAAGGGCACAGTATACTCAAATCAAGGGGTGGCGTAAGCCATACAGAATCGGGCTAGGCTTATAATTGCCCCAGGGCAGATAGCCTAGTATGAACCTATGAACCTATGAACCTATGAACATAATAAGTCAAATTGTTGGGTTTGTAGCCGCATTCCCTACAGAGGGAAAGTGCTATTACATGCAGTCCCTGTAGAGGTTACAGATATGGGATTTATGTTTAAAGGGTCTTATAAGAATAGAATTGTAAGACCATTGGCCATAAAATAACATTTACAGGTGGCAGAAGCAGAAAGAGGGGTACTCTGTTTTCAAAAGAAAGGGACCATCAGGGTTGGTATTAGTAATTGTAACTATTCCATCACTTTATACCAACTTTGATCACATGAAAAACTTGAGTAGTATGGGAATTAACACATTACAGTTCTTTTGAGGAAGGGATGAAAGACTTCTTCAGCAGTGATGTCATGACTAATTTAATGGACCAAGAAAATGTCAGAAGGGTTCTTTTTCATATGTGGAAAGAATGCTTACAAATGGCTTCCAATAGGATAGTGAGGATACTATTACATAGTGTATGATAGGGTCCCTATCAGATCCTGAAGTTAGTATATATAGTTAGGGGGGTGTGGGGAACACAGCCCTCCAAATTCAGGGGTGTGGGGGGCATAGTCCCCCACTTAGTTTGGGTATATATTGTCTTCTGGAAAGAGTCATTGGTGTTGTAAGTATGCATGTCTATGGTTTAAATGTATTGTTTTGAAGCTTTTGGTGAAATATAACATAAAACTAAACCAGGTGGGGGGCTAACCCCCACATCCTTTCAAACTATATATACTAACTCCAGGATTGCACTACAGTGGGGAAAAGGGCATATACCTTTTACTTGCCTTACAGTACTCTACACAGTGCCAGTATTTCACTTCAGTGAAATGACATTCGGTGAAATAAGTTTTCAGTAATTTGAGCTTTCAACAATTTGGTCAGGGTAAATTGCAATTTAGTGAAATGAGCTTTCATTGTGAAACAAAGTAGACCCATATACACACACACACACACACACACACACACACACACACACACACACACACACACACACACACACACACACACAGACACACACACACACATATATATATATATACATATATATATATATATATATATATATATATATATATATATATATATATATATATATATATATATATACACATATACATATATATATGGGGATTCCAAGATGGTGGGCATCCTATAAACACCCTCTACACGAAGCTCCTACTTGTATTCCGCTAAACAGAATAATAGCCTAACAAATACAACTACCAAAAGAAATTCCCAACACTATATGAACTCGTTTGGTTAACTGAGAACAGCTAATTCATCGTTAAATTGGGAAATTATATGCTATGAAAACCACTGGACACTCAGGAGATTCCTCACCACGTGTAAAATCAAGGACTCTAATTACAAGACTATCGGCTCCAATCTAGTGCAGGCACTTACAATCTGAAGATAATGTTGAAGGAAAATGAAAATATGGAAATACAAACTAACAAAACAAAATTATCTGCTACAGCCTCCCCAGAAAAAGAAATGCTTAACAAAAGGCAAAGAATAAACAAACAGCAGGAAACAGCTAAGTCCAATGCAAAACAGAAGCTGGATCCAAGTTTTCATATGGATGAGCTCAAAGAGGCTCTGCTGCCCACTCCAACTAGCAGTGCAAGACTTCTCTGAACAGTTATCTAGTTTTGGCAGTAAAATAAACCAGATAGTGGAACGTATGGACAACACTGAAGAAAAAAAAAAAGCAAACGAACATCAGCTAGCACTGTTAAAGGAAGAATTAAACACCAAAGACTCTACCTCGTTAGAGATTCAGTAAAAACTCACTGATTTAGAGGCAAGAAGTAGGTGCAATAACATAATAACCAGAGGTGTACCTGAGTCTTATGAACAGAGCCAGCTAATCAAAACTACAATACAGATATTTGAGAATATTCTCCACGCTGACACAAATGCAAGAGGTATTATCATTGAGAGAGCCCATTGGGCGGTGCACAGAAAACAAAACAATGACTTCCCAAGACAGATATATGTCAAACTATTACATTTTCAAGATGTACAAAGGCTGCTGCCGGAAGCCAAAAAACAAAATCAAATCATGTGGAAAGGTCATAAAATTACGCTCTCACAAGACCTCCCGATGGTTATTAAGAAAAGGCGCCAAAAGCTCTCACCATACTGTGCTGAGCTCATAAAGTGCAAAGTTAAAGTTCAAATGAGATACCCCAACACTTTAATATTTCACAATAAAGAAATGAAATACTCTGTTGACTCACCCAAAGATGCAAAAGCTGCTTTTCTAAAATGTTTTGGTAAAGCACCGGAGCAGTGATTAGCTCAAAAAACAAGATGGCTAAAACTTCCTCTTCATAATTTTAATTTACGAACTGAATTAGCTGTTGTTATAGTTAGAGAAAGACTATATGTTTCTTTTTACAAGTCATAAATCTATATTTGAAGACAAGCAACTGGAAGTGTCTGTAAAACAGGAAGTGAGCCCTCTGGAGCATCCAAAATAGATTCTGTTGGGGAGTAGGCGAATTTGGGATGTACCAACTTCCGGCCTAATACTTGTAATTTCCTCTCCTCGCACAAGTTACCAGATTGTGGCTACAGAATACTGCATGCTTCAGTGTACTAGAGGCTCCTATATGTCATATAGTCACAAGTTTGTTTCTGATTAAAATAAATTCAGATTCTACATCGGCTGAAGAAGAAGGGGGTGCATGCTATACTCAATTACATACACAAAGAAGTTTTCGATGAGATATAACCCAAAGAGAAAGGTATTTGAGACTAGATATAACCTCCTATGAATTTAATGTCTCACAAACGGATGTAACATACTGGTCCTATGTAGCAACAGTCTACACATTCAGTGTCTGAATGTCACAGTCTAAGGCGTCTGTTATATGCTAAAACTATAAAAAAATGTCCTCTGGACTGTATTGGTTGCAATGTTAATGTTATGCTAACTTGTTTTTCAAGATTTTCTTGGCTAAAAAAGGCTCTACTTGTACCTTCTTTTCTTTTTAATTTGTAAAGCCTATTATATGCAACAGCGGTAAATCTGTAATCATCACAAGGGGAATTTAGACAGCATAGGAGATAATCCTCTTTTTACTATAAAAATATTGTTATGTTTAAAAATTGCATTCAGGAGTGTAGTGGATTTATAGATAGGGTAAAGGGATGACTATTCTAGGAATTAGTCTTGTATATATGTTTTGTGCATAGTAATTCGTTAGCTTATGAATGTAGATTGTTAATAACAAGGCATCTATTTTACTAATCATTCAAAATGTGATCACTTTCCTCCCGGTAATCACTTTATGTCAAGCTCTTTCAACACATGGGGGATAGGCGGGTAGGCACAGGGAGAGTAATGAAAGAGCAAGGTGCTACTGCTTCCACGTTATATTTCTTGTTCATCCTCCACTTAAGAAGAATGTATTGAATCTTTTTGCAAAATATACACTCTAAGATAACATCACAAATAATTTTCTAAACATTAAGCCCTAGTAATATGGATCATAGATTCATGGAATGTGAGGGGACTTCAGAATAAGAACAAGAAAAACCTGCTGATGCACCTCATCTTGAAATCAGAAGCTAACACATGTTTTATACAGGAGACACGTATGTTTAGGGATAAATTGAATGGAATTGCAAACAAGAAATGCATAAAAGATATAATTGCAGATGGAGATAGCTCCAGTTCTAAGGGCATAACCATTATAATTAAAAATTCATTTCAACAACCAATTATAGAACATAATTCCAATACAAAGGGTGGATGGTGTTATTTTATAGCCCCCCAACCCATCAACAGGGAAGCCAACGCTATTTCTTAATGTGTACGGTCCATGCACGGGACAACAAGACTTTATTTTGGAAATATACAACATACTAGTCAAGTTCTCCAAACATGAGTACGTATTGGGGGGATGGAATGCAGTCATTGACCCAGGTACTGATCGCACTAGTAACCCTCC
This sequence comes from Protopterus annectens, assembly GCF_019279795.1. NCBI lineage: Eukaryota > Metazoa > Chordata > Ceratodontiformes > Protopteridae > Protopterus > Protopterus annectens. The sequence continues at coordinate 1,034,998,662 of NC_056733.1, forward strand.
CTTACAGAACATACAAGCGTCAATAGCCCTTCATGAACTCATGACTGATCTAAGCTTGTTAGACCTAATCTCATTTAGTGAAGGACAGGAGAAAAATAATATTTACACGTATTATTCCAAACGCCATAACACATGGTAAAGGATAGACTTCTTCCTCATTTCAGAATCTTTAATAGATGGGGGAATTAAATACTCCTCGGAACCTAGATATTTATCAGACCAATCAAGAATCACACTGAAAATACACCCTATAGGTAGTAAACAGGTGAAAAGTAAAAAGGGTTGGAACTGGTCATTAAATAACAACTTATTATATAAACCAAAAGTGGTACAGGAGACACTGAACATCCTACTAGAACTAGAAAAGAACTTGGACAGTACAAGTATTCCATATGATGTACAATGGGCTGCATGTAAGGCAAAGCTGAGAGGGGTATTTATTCAAAAGGTGATTTATTTTAAAAGAAAAGCTAAAGAAAAAGAACATAAGCTCGTGACGGAACTAAAAGAGCTTGAAAATAAGCACCAACTCACACCTAATGCTGACACTGAAAAGGCGATAAATATTATACAAAGACAACTTTTTGAACTCCACCAAAATAACTACTCCCTATATGAGCTCAAATGTCTGGCTAAATACTCCGAATGAGCACAACTTCCCTCTAAAGCTCTGGCTAGGATAATTGCAAACAGACAGGAAAACCAAAAAATGTAGATCCAGGCAGGTGATACAAAATACAATTTATTAAAATTCACTAGTAAAATCCAAATTCACAAATGTAGAAAATAAGCGCTTTCGTTTGTAGCTATGACAAACTTCCTCTGATAAATAATACATTATTTCCTTTTGGTTTTAAAGCACTCACAAATATAAAACAGCATTCCTATTTGTCTATCTCCCTGCAATCAAGTCACACCCCCCTCTCTCATTTATGTATGTAAATATTAGCAACAAACCAAGTGCAAAAATTCATGCAAGTTAATTAAATAAATAAATGAATAACATAAATAATCCTAAAACGTTGTTAATATATTACAATCCAGTTATGTCAAAATGACAAATAAATTGTGCAATAATGCATTTAATGATGAAGGATCGTAAAGTATAAATCAATAAATCATTGTTCTAAAGCTTTTAATTTCAAAACACTACCTAAAGACAGCGATCCATTTAACCCTGGCCAAGAATGTGCACTAAGGCAAATTTCTATCCTAATTCCATTTTCTCTAGAATGATTTGCCAAGCTCCACCCTTACTACTACTTTTTAAAGTATCTAAGACAAAGAATTTGAATGAATGTGTGGGATTTAAAAAGGTGTGTTTTGCCAATGTGTTTGTTTCAACATTGTCTCTAATAGCTCTAATGTGTTCACCCATTCGACCTTTTAATTTTTGCTCCGTTTTTCCAACATAGAAATAAGTGCAGTGGGTGCACAGGGCACAATAAACTACCTTCTCAGTATGACAATTATATTTCCCCAGTATTCTAACACTATAGTTATTAATAGAAATAGTACTAGTTTTTAAAATAAAATTACAGAATTTACAACTGCCGCACTTGAACATGTAACCCTTTGTTTTGATTGTGGTCCCTTCTTGTAAACAATAGAGAGAAAATTGTCAATTTTATTCCTTAATGAAGAGTCATTCATTAAAAGAGACCAATTTTTATATAAAATTTTCCTAATAAAATAACTATCAGAATTAAAAGTAGTAATAAAACTACAAGTGTAGTTTTTGTCCCTTTTATTGTTATTAAAGTTATTAAAGTTAAGATTATTGACAGTATTGTTAACAACATTATTGGCAAAATTATTACCCCCTACTTGTTGGACATCCAAATTGTCAGAAGATATTAAAGTCCCTTGGTCACTGTCCAATAGAGAGGTTGTGTTTGCTAGAAGTGGTTTGAAATGTCCGGTTTCTCTTTTTATAATAACTTCATTCATGACTTCATCTATGAACAAAGTGGGATACCATCTATGTAAAAACATTGTTTTAAATACATTACACTCTTTTAGAAAGCTATCCCATTTACTAACCATTCTAGCTGCTGTCACAAATTGTCCCTTTATTACAACCCTCTTTTCTGCATGTGGATGACTACTGTCACAGTGTAGCAGGCTATTACTGTAAGTATCCTTACAGAAAATTTCTGAAGTGTAGTTATTAGTGTCAAAATCTTTTTTTTTAAAGAACATCTAAATAGGAGATTTGATTGGTGTCCTTTACAGTTGAAAATCTTAAAAAAGTAGTAATTTGGTTAATATAATCCAAAAATTCATTGGCCCTTATTTCCTCACCACTCAATAGAATAAAAATAACATCTAAAAAAACGTAAGTATATCTTACAGTATTGAAAAAATGGAGATGTAAAAATATATTGTTCTTCCCATATACTTGATTGCAGGGAGATAGACAAATAGGAATGCTGTTTTATATTTGTGAGTGCTTAAAAACCAAAAGGAAATGATCTATTATTTATCAGAGGAAGTTTATCATAGCTACAAATGAAAGCGCTTATTTTCTACGTTTGTGAATTTGGATTTTTCTAGTGAATTTTAATAAATTGTGTTTCATATCGCCTGCCTGGATCTACATTTTTTGGTTTTCTTGGTTACATGTGGCTCTTTTCTTTCAGTTGGTTCATTCTTTGAGCATCATGGAGCTGGTCATGGCGGAGACTAATGGAACCCAAAATAATGTACTGGGGGATTTGACGGTACTTATCCAATGGTTAATGGACAGAATGGACCATTTGGAACAGCGTTCACTTTCACAGTTGTCATCTATTTCCCTTCATCCTAATCCCCTCATTGAAGCAAGTGGTTTAAATTCTATTAGCCAAGGTAATGTCAATTTGGCTGATATGGATCTAGCTGTACCGTCTACATTTTCTAATAGAGAGGTGAACATCTGTAATGAACAAACTAGCGTACCTGGGGAGCAAGGACTTGCTACCAACAACATTAGAAACATAGGATCTCTTAATGCATGGCTTAAAACAGATGCATGGTTTGATCAACCTAATCACAGAAAACAAGGTACGCAAAAATAATTTCAAGACAAACTGGCTGAACTTGATTATATTTTAATGAAAATAAAAAGACTACAAATGGATAACAAGTATTTTGCTGAATGTTTGAGAAAGAACTTGGTTCCGAAAGGGTTACGAGTCTGGCGTTACCCTACAGGACTTGTGATTAATTCTACGCTACATTTGGAACTTTTAAAATTATTTGATAAATTTGGGGCTGAATACATGAATTTAGTGATTAATGACAATAATAGAATAATAGAAGATTTAACAAAAAAAGCCAATGAATTGGATAATGTTATTAAAACAGACTCTAATTTTAATCATAACAATTTTGACTATGAAAGAGTGTTTAAATCAATAGATGAAAAAAATCAAAGGTATAAAAGAAAGAAAACTAACTTGATAGAGACATCAAAGGTTACAAGAACAAGTCAGTCTATCCCCCTCCCCCAGATTCACAACAGTGGGGTTCAAGACTAATTAATGGTCAAGCAGTGGATGAGAATGGGGATGATCAAAGTTGTAATAACATAATTGACGATAATGAAACTGAAGAAAATAATTTTTTAGAAGAAGCTGGGTTTCCAGCCCTCAGACGATTGGAAAGAATACAGCAGCAGAAACAGAAACAATGTTTTCATCCCGGGAATGACTGGGGAATGAGGGGGCAACAACAATGGAGTGGACCTTATTCCAACAGGGGCAAGAACAACAACAACAGGGGGCCTTGGAGAGGCCGCAAATGAGTCAATTTGCTGACCCAAAACCCAGAATCTTAAGAAATAAATCGAGGGATTTTACTGTTTATAATTTTTCCTGCTTGGACTTCGATGAATCCATATGTGACCTACTTTCTAGTGGTCTGACTTTTGTGCCAAACCATAATATGAATCTTGTTGAAACAACGATAGATTTAAAACTGTTTGTTCGCAAACTAAATCTAGCGTTGTTATTTCAACCTAATATTCAAATAGTTAAACCTTTTTATGTTTCTACCACATATAATCCACCCTTACATCCAACTTTGGAATTTTTTTAAAAAATGTGTGAATTAGATTTTTGTGCTATTGAAACAAAATACAAAAAAGACATAACTTGAATAGGGTGGAAAATGACAACTTACAGATGTTAATGAACACAAAAGGTATCAGACTAATAAAACCTGATAAAGGGGGAGATATGGTTATATTTGATAAGACTGACTATGTACATAGAATGGAAGAAATCTTAATGAGTAATACTTAAAGTATTAGTTCAATCAATGAAATGAATGGTGCCTACAGGCGTATAAGGGGCATACTACAGGACCTTTTTATTGAAGGGGCTATTAACATTGATGAATTAAATTATATGTCAGTCATATACCCTAGGACACCAGCTTTGTTTGGTGTCCCAAAAATACATAAGGATGTTTTTAGACCACCTATGAGGCCCATAGTAGATGCCCAAGGTTCTATCACTAACCCGATTGCTAAAATTTTGGATAGTAAGTTAAAAGCACATTTATTAGGAGAAGCCCACCTATGTAAAGACTCCTGGGACTTCTTTACTAGAATGAATGGAATCAGTTTTGGGATATATGACATATTTATTACTATAGACGTGAAAAATCTACATTCAGTCATACCCCACGACTTGGGGACTGAATGGGTGAATAATTATGTACACAAAAAAGGATTTTCTCAAGATTATATTAATTTATATGACCAACTCCTTGATATTGTTCTTAAGAATAATTTTATAATGTTTAATGATAAATTGTACTCGCAAAACGAAGGAGTGGCCATGGGGTCTCCCTGTGGTGGGCTCTATGCCAATATGGTTATGTGTATATGGGAAGAACAATATATTTTTACATCTCCATTTTTTCAACACTGTAAGATATACTTACGTTTTTTAGATGATATTGTTATTCTATGGAATGGTGAGGAAATAAGGGCCAATGAATTTTTGGATTATATTAACCAAACTACTACTTTTTTAAGATTTTCAGCCGTAAAGGACACCAATCAAATCTCCTATTTAGATGTTCTTTAAAAAAAAAGATTTTGACACTAATCATTTGTAGTTATGACAAATTTCCTCTGATAAATAATACATAATTTCCTTTTGGTTTTAAAGCACTCACGCGGACTATTTAAACATCTACTTTGAATGCCCTAGTTCAGACCTAAGGAAAATAACCAGAACAATTGAAAAATACGCAGAACTATCTAACGATAAAATCAATATAAAGAAATCACTCATCTTCTGTATAAATCCTAGACATCATAAGGAATACCTCTTTTCAGAATCTCCTTTCAAAATAGAATACTCCTTCAGATACCTAGGAATCCAATATGAACATTGCTATTCATCAATGTAGCAAAACAAACTTATGAAACTATGGACAAACACTTTACAAGATCTGCAGAGAAGGCAGCAGTTGAATCTGTCACTACTGTCCAAAGCAGCTAGAATTAGGATGAAGATCCTACCTAGATTCCTATATCAATTTAATGTTTCAAATCTGTCTGTCCCAAATAATTTATTCAAAAAAATATATAAGGAAGTAGCCAAATTTATTTGGTTCCCCAAATCGGTCAGGATTAGCTATCAAAATCTAAGTTACCCTAAAGAAAAAGGTGGTTTAAGCCTGCCAGACTTCCAACTTTATTACTCTATCATGTGTGCAAACAGAATCCTTTCCATCTCAAAACACAGTGCAAAAAAAGATCTCCGGGCCCCTTCATGGATAAAAATATGGCACAACCATATAATTAGCATTAATATTTACCCAATAGCTGTTCCCTTCTTGTCTACAATAAGTATAAAGAACCTTTTAGTGTAAATAGTATTTCGAAGCAAAAAATAAAGATTTTCCAAGACTTAATAAAATCACTTGTGTTGGACAAGACCCTCTCTTTTTTTCCAACCCTTACATATGAATCCTGACATCAGACTTAACAAAATACTCGATCTAACAGAATACCCTCTCATTAAGGAATTTACAGTGTAGGATATACAAAAGCACAAAGGAAAATCAATAAAAGAACTGAGGAATGAGTTAAAGCTGGGTTATAAATATACTATTATTCTGCATCAGATCAGGGAGCTCTTACCTACAATAATCACAGATGCCCCAAGTATTGAAAATGACATACTAAACATTGCAGACATCATTGAATGCTTAACTAGCAAGAAAGGCATGCTTTCAAATACCTACAAGTTAATTAGAACCCTTAAAAAACAAAATCTGATGTTTTCCAATTATTGGGACCAGCAAGGGATTAATTTAAGGGAAGAGCAGAAACTCAGCGCAATTAACTCTACTATCAAGCTAACTCCATTCAAAAACTATATTATATGCAAATAATGATCAACAACAATTCCTATTTCACCCCCACCATACTAAACAAATTCAATCCGAATGTCTCTCCAGCATGCTCATGTTGTTCCTTCCCACGAGCACATGTAATACACATTCTGTGGTTCTGTAAACATACACACAAGCTTTGGTGCTCCTTAAGAGTGCGTTTAGAGAAAATGGGGTATCCTAAGTCAGCATTATCTTGGGAACTGGTTATACTGCACATCACAGATCTTAAGTTATCTAAACTGAAATGTTATGTTCTTATTACCCTATGCTTATTAATCAAACTATATATAACCAAAAACTGGCTGGATCGTACTAAGTTATCCTGGAAAGAATTTAAGAATTTAGATTTCAAATACATAACCTCACAAAAACTATATACAGGAAACATTAACAAAGATATTACCAGAAATACTGTAAGCTTTTATTTGATCTCATTTTGGGGGATTAGCTTAAGATCAGAGATAATATGTACTCATTGCAGATCCATACTATGGGATACTTTATTTAAGTGCCTTATAAAAGTTTGATTTGTTGATTGTGTCTTCTATTCCTAAATGCTAGCAGTAAATGCCA